>NC_056749.1:286498465-286540965 GCF_019279795.1 Protopterus annectens
AGAGATTGCTATCAACTTGGGTACCCAGGTCCCTAATGACTTCTTCTGTACTTAATGGATTACCACCTATGTGGTAATTTGTGGGCACTTTGTTTTTGCCAAAGGGGATGACTATACACTTTTGGCGTTTAGCTTGAGGCCATGGCTCTGGCACCAGTTGTCTGTTTCTATGAGGCCCTTTTGGAGGCTGCTTGTGTCGGCTGGAGAGTTGATTATGGCCCAGGTTGCAGTCATCTGCGAACTTGGTCAGCCACAGTCCTTCTGTGTTGGCCTGTACTGCCGAGAAATATATACCGAACAAGAGGTCCCAGGACTGCGCCTTGTGGGGCGCCACTTGTAACTGGTTTGGAGTCTGACATGGCTCCAGCAATTCTAACCATGTGGGTTCTGTCCTTGAGCCAGTTTGCAACCCATCTAGTGACATAGGGGTTTATATTTAAGCTGATGAGCTTATCTATAATGCCCGAGTGGGGTATTGTATCGAAGGCTTTTGCGAGGTCCAGGTAGGCTGTGTGGACCACCTTCCCCTCGTCAATGGCCTTGGTGACTGTTTCAAAGAAATCGACCAGGTTTAAGAGGCAGGATCTGCCCTTAACAAAGCCAAACTGGGTAGGATCCAGTGTCTGTAGGTCCCCAATATCTTTATTTATGAGGTCCATGATGATCCTTTCCATAGCTTTGCAGACCAAGCTAGTCAGGCTTATGGGGGGATAGTTTCCAGGATCCGTTGAGGCACCACCTTTGTGGAGAGGGACTACTGTTGCTGTACGCCACTCTTTGGGTACATATCTTGTAGTAAGGCTAAGATTGAACAGTAGTTTTATGTTTGGGTTTAGCTCTTCTTGGAGATCATGTAGGACGCAGCCCGGGACACCATCTGGTCCCATTGATGCTGTGTTTTTGCTTTGGAGAGGCGGCTCTTACCTGAGCATCTGAGATGTCAGGGGCAGCACTCTGTTGGGATAGATATTTGCCCTTTTGGTGGGGAGAGGGGAGAAGTTTGCACTGAACCTGTCAGCTAGGATGTTTGCAATGTCTGTGGGCTCGGTGTATTTTTGTCATTTTGGACTAATTCTGAGCATATCTGGGAATTCCCACCCAGGTTCCTAACATAACTAAAGAAAGCCTTGTGATTATCCTTAGTGTCCTGTGCAATTTTTCTCTCGAAGCTGGCCTTAGACGATTTTATGAGTGCCGTAGTTTTGCTAATACTGATCAGAGATGCCTTCCCTTTTGGGATTTTGCTCTATCATGTAGTAGCTTCCTCCTTCTATTGTATAGTTTGTTTATGGCTGGGGTCCACCAGACAGGATGTCTGCCTTTGGAGGATTGGGTCTTGGTTTTATTTGGGATTGCATGATCCATGCATTCCTGAAGGTGTTCATAGAATGTGTTTATAAAGGATTCTGCGGTCTGGGCCGTATTTTCCACAGGCCCGGGGGCTTTGAAGGATTTTGCCTCGGTTTTGAGGCGTGTGAAATTTGCTTTAGAGAAGTTTTTCACTGTGGTTTTCTGGGCAGGGGGTGGGGTCGGGATGTGAATATCCAGTGAGATTAGTTTATGGTCTGATCTTACCAGTGAGGGATACACTTCTGGTCTGGAGCATAGTGTCCCCATGTTGGTGATGATCAGGTCCAGTATGTTTTCCCCTCTTGTGGGAGTGGTAACAAGTTGTTCCATAGCATTAGAGTTTATAAATTCTAGGAATCTTTGGGCTAGGGTGTTGGAGCTAGAGTAATGCTCCCAGTCTATGTTTGGGAAGTTGAAGTCGCCCAATATAATGGTGTTTGGAGAGACCTTCATATTTTCCAGTATTCTCAGGAAGGCCAAGTGGGGTTCCTGTGTTTGGGAGGGTGGTCTGTAGCAGGCTATAAACTGGAAGGCAGTTTTACCCACAGTTAGTTGCACATGGATAGTCTCTGATGCTTCGTGCTGTGCCACCAACCTGGAGGTGTGGGTATCTTTGTCGAATATTGATACTCCCCCTCCTTTTGTGGTTCGGTCCAAGTTTTGGGGCCGAAAGCATGGTATGAGGTATAACCTGGTAGTGCTGGGGTGCTCTCGGGAGCCTTGAACCAGGTTTCTGTTACTGCACAGATATCGATGTTCTCCATGTAAGGAGAGTTTCGAGTGCGTGCATCTTAAGATTTAGACTTCTGGCATTGAGTAGCATTACTCTTAGTTTCTTATCCCTTATGATACCTATGGAGGTGGGTTTGTCTTTTGAGCCTTGCCTAAAAAAGGCACTATGGGGGTAGCAAGAGCCTTTGCCAATATCCAAAAGCCCAGGGGTGACAGGTGCAAGCCGTCCCTAGCGAAGCATCATGGCTTGTTGAGCATGTCATCCCAGGCTGACAGGCATTGGATCCCCTTTGAATGACACCAACACTTAAGCCAATTGTTGAAATTGATCATCTTGTCTTCATATTGTGGCATCATTCTTGGTGAGGGTAAGATGCTACTCAAGGTCAGGGTCATACTGGCCTGGGCTACATGCTCAGACAGCTCCTCTATGTCTCTTTTCATGTAGTCCAGGGAGGTACGTCTCAGGTCATTCACACCAGCATGGACAATGACCGAGTCATATTTGTACTTGCCTTGGAGTGACCTGAGTGCTTGTGTTATGTGGCGGATCCTAGCGCCCAACAGGCAGCTCACCGTGACCTTCTCCTTGTTCAGCCTGGTGAGCGGGACGTCAGTGTCCCTGACGATAGAGTCACCTATTACAACTGTATCAGGTGTGTTGTTTAGCCTTAAGGGCTGTGACTGTTCGGCACACTGGCTTTGTGAGCTATGTGTTGCACGTGTTTTGTTTTGGCGTGATTTGCTTGAGTGTCTGCTTTGGAGGTCTCTGCTGCTTAGGCAGATTTTTATTTAGAGCCTCCAAGTATGTTTTTGTGTGTTTATGTGTTTGGTTTGTTGTCGTTGTAGATCTATGTGAGACTGGAATTGTAGTGAGTGTGGTTTCCTTCTCCTCCTGACTGGTTATGCCAGTACTGAGTTGAGAGAGCTTAGCCTCCAGTTTGGCTATATGGTTGCATCTCTCACATGTGTTGGAATTTGTTATGGAGGAGGAGAGGGTTGTCTGTGTACATGAGGCAGTTGTAACATTGCCTCAAGATTCCCAGATTCACCAGCTGGACCGGAGAGGAGATTGACAACTGACCTTTGGACATGCTAGAATAGTATTGGGAATTCCTTTATAATTGAAAAAAAGGGCCAATGGGGAACAAGGTACTCAAGGGGAGTTTGTAAGGGTGTAGTGCTTTTAATTTTTTAGAGCTGACTTATATAATTGCTTTAGTGAGCAAGTGCCAGGTAACTTAAACGCAATGTGTTACAGGCAACTTAAATGCAAAAACGACAAACAGTAACTTTCTTTCAAGTGAAACAAGGAAATAAGTACAGTAAGCAATGCAGATATCACTAGGGATCCACAGAAGTGCTAAATGGCTGCGTTTTAGGTGGAATTAGCGTTTCAGGGAAATAAACAAACAACAAGCATACAAATAAAGCTAGATTCAGCAGGCCTGGATCTAGTCTATGCTACAGCAAACAAGGTGTACCAATTTCAGTAAGAAACAGTTAGAATATGCAGGCACTATAAGCCTCTAACCAGAAATTCCCTGCTCAGAAGGGCAGAGTCCAGCCTCTCCTCCCACAAGAGTGCAGACCGCAATCCTTCTTAACGTAAAATAACTGGCCTGAAGCCCAAGTGCTTAAACCAGAACTAATACACTTTTAGAATAACAAACACTGAGCTCTCAATCAGCAGTTCCCAACTTAGAAGGATGTAAGCTACCTGTCCTGCCACCACAGTGCAGGCCACAAACCTTCCTAATGTAAAACAACTGGTCTGAAGCCCAAGTGCTTAATCCAAAAGACTTAGAAATGATAGCTACACTTTAATCAAGTTACTACCAGCAGTAATAAATACAACTGAATACTTTAAAGAATGCCTGGATTAGTGCTCAAGTTATACAAACAAAGCTAGATTCAGCAGGCCTGGATCTAGTCTATGCTACAGCAAACGAGGTGTACCAATTTCAGTAAGAAGCAGTTCAAATATGCAGGCACTATAAGCTTTAACCAGAAATTCCCAGCTGAGAAGGACAGAGTCCAGCATCTCCTCCCACAAGAGTGCAGAACACAAACCCTCTTAATGTAAAATAACTGGCCTCAAGCCCAAGCGCTTAAACCAGAATTAATACACTTTTAGAATAACAGACACTGAGCCCTCAATCAGCAGTTCCCAACTTAGAAGGATGTAAGCTACCTGTTCTGCCACTACAGTGCAGACCACAAACCTTCCTAATGTAAAACTGGTCTGAAGCCCAGGTGCTTAAACTAAAAGGCTTACAATGAGTTACACCAAGCAGTAATAAATACAATTGAGTAATTGAGTACTTTTAAGATGACGCAAAAGCAAAATAAAGTAGGAAAAAACACAAATACAGTAAAAGCAGAAAAATTTTTTTTTTTTTTTTTTTTGGAAAGAGAGAAAGGAAAGAGAGAAAGGAGTAGCAGAAACTAAGCTGATTGACCTTCTCAAATGCTTTCCCTGTACTGGGTAGAATGAGGTAATGACACTAGACTGGGAGGAGGGTCCCAGATCAAATTTACACTAGGGGCGGGCAACTGCAAAGCCACCAACTATAAAAACACTATACCAACAGGGAGGGAGGGTGGGAAACAAACTGCAGAAATGTTACTCACAGCTGAAAAGCAGCAGTGAGCCTTTAAATGAAAGTTTTAAACAGTTAAAGGAGCCACTAGAAAAAGAGTTTAACTGCAACAAGTTATCATAAACAAACAACCCAACAGATGCTTAATAAGAGTGGACAATTTCCAGTTAATACCTCACACACAGTGAAACTAGCTAGAAAAATACACAGTACACAAAGTGCTATAAACAACAAAGAAATAAAGAACAAAATAAACAAAAACAGGATACTTAATGTTATATATTGTAGCTCGAGTTTGCTGAGTGTCCTTCCTTCGATCAGCTCACTGTAAAATGGCTGAACACTCACAACTGAGCTTCTTAGGTAACAGAAAGTTGAAACCTGAGACAGCTTTTAAGAAAGAAATCTCAAAAGAACCAATGAGGTGCTTAGTCTAAGCTGTAGTCCAGGAGACCTCAGTCAGCCAATGACCTCAAACAATTCTCTCTCACTGAAATGCCTGATGGCTTTGGCTAAAACAAGATGTCCCTGAATTATGTGCTCAGACACACAGCCTCCACAAACACTAGGCCCAAATACAAGCCTGAATATGGAAATGCTACAAATATCCCCACTACTTAGAACAAACTGCAGAAATGTTACTCACAGCTGAAAAGCAGCAGTGAGCCTTTAAATGAAAGTTTTAAACAGCTAAAGGAGCCACTAGAAAAAAGAGTTTAACTGCAACAAGTTATCATAAACAAACAACCCAACAGATGCTTAATAAGAGTGGACAATTTCCAGTTAATACCTCACACACAGTGAAACTAGCTAGAAAAATACACAGTACACAAAGTGCTATAAACAACAAAGAAATAAAGAACAAAATAAACAAAAACAGGATACTTAATGTTATATATTGTAGCTTCGAGTTTGCTGAGTGTCCTTCCTTCGATCAGCTCACTGTAAAATGGCTGAACACTCACAACTGAGCTTCTTAGGTAACAGAAAGTTGAAACCTGAGACAGCTTTTAAGAAAGAAATCTCAAAAGAACCAATGAGGTGCTTAGTCTAAGCTGTAGTCCAGGAGACCTCAGTCAGCCAATGACCTCAAACAATTCTCTCTCACTGAAATGCCTGATGGCTTTGGCTAAAACAAGATGTCCCTGAATTATGTGCTCAGACACACAGCCTCCACAAACACTAGGCCCAAATACAAGCCTGAATATGGAAATGCTACAAATATCCCCACTACTTAGAACAAACTGCAGAAATGTTACTCACAGCTGAAAAGCAGCAGTGAGCCTTTAAATGAAAGTTTTAAACAGCTAAAGGAGCCACTAGAAAAAAGAGTTTAACTGCAACAAGTTATCATAAACAAACAACCCAACAGATGCTTAATAAGAGTGGACAATTTCCAGTTAATACCTCACACACAGTGAAACTAGCTAGAAAAATACACAGTACACAAAGTGCTATAAACAACAAAGAAATAAAGAACAAAATAAACAAAAACAGGATACTTAATGTTATATATTGTAGCTCCGAGTTTGCTGAGTGTCCTTCCTTCGATCAGCTCACTGTAAAATGGCTGAACACTCACAACTGAGCTTCTTAGGTAACAGAAAGTTGAAACCTGAGACAGCTTTTAAGAAAGAAATCTCAAAAGAACCAATGAGGTGCTTAGTCTAAGCTGTAGTCCAGGAGACCTCAGTCAGCCAATGACCTCAAACAATTCTCTCTCACTGAAATGCCTGATGGCTTTGGCTAAAACAAGATGTCCCTGAATTATGTGCTCAGACACACAGCCTCCACAAACACTAGGCCCAAATACAAGCCTGAATATGGAAATGCTACAAATATCCCCACTACTTAGAACAAACTGCAGAAATGTTACTCACAGCTGAAAAGCAGCAGTGAGCCTTTAAATGAAAGTTTTAAACAGGTAAAGGAGCCACTAGAAATGAAGAGTTTAACTGCAACAAGTTATCATAAACAAACAACCCAACAGATGCTTAATAAGAGTGGACAATTTCCAGTTAATACCTTACACACAGTGAAACTAGCTAGAAAAAATACACAGTACACAAAGTGCTATAAACAACAAAGAAATAAAGAACAAAATAAACAAAAAACAGGATACTTAATGTTATATATTGTAGCTCGAGTTTGCTGAGTGTCCTTCCTTGATCAGCTCACTGTAAAATGGCTGAACACTCACAACTGAGCTTCTTAGGTAACAGAAAGTTGAAACCTGAGACAGCTTTTAAGAAAGAAATCTCAAAAGAACCAATGAGGTGCTTAGTCTAAGCTGTAGTCCAGGAGACCTCAGTCAGCCAATGACCTCAAACAATTCTCTCTCACTGAAATGCCTGATGGCTTTGGCTAAAACAAGATGTCCCTGAATTATGTGCTCAGACACACAGCCTCCACAAACACTAGGCCCAAATACAAGCCTGAATATGGAAATGCTACAAATATCCCCACTACTTAGAACAAACTGCAGAAATGTTACTCACAGCTGAAAAGCAGCAGTGAGCCTTTAAATGAAAGTTTTAAACAGCTAAAGGAGCCACCAGAAACAAGAGTTTAACTGCAACAAGTTATCAATAGCAAACAACCCAACAGATGCTTTATAAGAGTGGACAATTTCCAGTTACTACCTCACACACAGTGAAACTAGCTAGAAAAAATACACAGTACACAAAGTGCTATAAACAACAAAGAAATAAAGAACAAAATAAACAAAAAACAGGATACTTAATGTTATATATTATAGCTCCGAGTTTGCTGAGTGTCCTTCCTTCGATTAGCTCACTGTAAAATGGCTGAACACTCACAACTGAGCTTCTTAGGTAACAGAAAGTTGAAACCTGAGACAGCTTTTAAGAAAGAAATCTCAAAAGAACCAATGAGGTGCTTAGTCTAAGCTGTAGTCCAGGAGACCTCAGTCAGCCAATGACCTCAAACAATTCTCTCTCACTGAAATGCCTGATGGCTTTGGCTAAAACAAGATGTCCCTGAATTATGTGCTCAGACACACAGCCTCCACAAACACTAGGCCCAAATACAAGCCTGAATATGGAAATGCTACAAATATCCCCACTACTTAGAACAAACTGCAGAAATGTTACTCACAGCTGAAAAGCAGCAGTGAGCCTTTAAATGAAAGTTTTAAACAGCTAAAGGAGCCACTAGAAAAAAGAGTTTAACTGCAACAAGTTATCATAAACAAACAACCCAACAGATGCTTAATAAGAGTGGACAATTTCCAGTTAATACCTCACACACAGTGAAACTAGCTAGAAAAATACACAGTACACAAAGTGCTATAAACAACAAAGAAATAAAGAACAAAATAAACAAAAAACAGGATACTTAATGTTATATATTATAGCTCCGAGTTTGCTGAGTGTCCTTCCTTCGATCAGCTCACTGTAAAATGGCTGAACACTCACAACTGAGCTTCTTAGGTAACAGAAAGTTGAAACCTGAGACAGCTTTTAAGAAAGAAATCTCAAAAGAACCAATGAGGTGCTTAGTCTAAGCTGTAGTCCAGGAGACCTCAGTCAGCCAATGACCTCAAACAATTCTCTCTCACTGAAATGCCTGATGGCTTTGGCTAAAACAAGATGTCCCTGAATTATGTGCTCAGACACACAGCCTCCACAAACACTAGGCCCAAATACAAGCCTGAATATGGAAATGCTACAAATATCCCCACTACTTAGAACAAACTGCAGAAATGTTACTCACAGCTGAAAAGCAGCAGTGAGCCTTTAAATGAAAGTTTTAAACAGCTAAAGGAGCCACTAGAAAAAAGAGTTTAACTGCAACAAGTTATCATAAACAAACAACCCAACAGATGCTTAATAAGAGTGGACAATTTCCAGTTAATACCTCACACACAGTGAAACTAGCTAGAAAAAATACACAGTACACAAAGTGCTATAAACAACAAAGTAATAAAGAACAAAATAAACAAAAAACAGGATACTTAATGTTATATATTGTAGCTCCGAGTTTGCTGAGTGTCCTTCCTTCGATCAGCTCACTGTAAAATCATGTTTTAATTTATTATATAATGTGAAATTTACTCAATGCCTTGAATATTTCTCATTAGTAGACCTTGCCTGTGCAGTCCATCATGTTTCATCATAATGTAATTAGCAAAACTGCAAATACAGTCCATTAAGGTGCAGAGTCATATTAACAGTATACCTGAAAATCAATAGAATCACACAGAAATAGAATGTCAATGTCAATGATTAATTCTCATTTTTAAATGCTGCGGTTATGACCTTATTCTAGTAGTCGGCCAGTTAATTTGGGATAACGACTGACTTAAAGCTCTAAGGTAATTCTGAAGCTTGGCTTTAAGGGAAACTAACTAGATTATTGATGTACAGATAATTTGGACTTTTTTCTAGAATATTCCAGCTGTGGCTTTTATTATAGCACAGTCTTGACACTTGAAGGTAAATTGGTTGCTTCATTACAATGAACATGTTTATTTTTCTTTTCTAGTTTTTAATATTTGCTACTTAGGTTGCCAATTTTACTGTTGTATGTTATTTTTAATCCCTCAGATAAAAATTACATTGTGATATATGAAACTGATTTTATTTATTAATTTTATAGCAGTTCTGGCTTAGATTGAAATGGCACTGGTGTCTTCTATACCCTCATTCAGAAGAGGTTATTTCCTTTATATTTCATAAAGCAATAACCAGTATTCTAACATACAGTAAAATGATATAAGCATTTTAACCATAGTATTTGGTTGCCACATGTCAACTTTCTGAACAGAATAAGGTCACCGTTATCCCTTTGCATAAAGGTGGTGCTTCCACTGATCCTGTGAACTATAGACCTATTAGCTGGACTAGCCTTATCTGCAAAGCCATGGAGAAAAATCAGCATGGACCTTATCAACAAAGATATAGGTAATCTCCAAACACTTGACCCTACTCAATTTGGATTTGTCAAAGGGAGATTCATGCCTGTAAAACCTGGTGGACTTCTTCGAGACAGTCACCAAGGCCTTGGAGGAGGGGAAATCTGTGCATGCAGCCTACCAAGACTTAGCCACGGCTTTTGACAGTATCCCCCACTCAGGCATCATAGACAAACTCCCCCAGCTATGTATCAACCCTTATGTCATTAGATGGGTCACTAACTGGTTCACTGATAGAACCCATATAGTCAAAATGGGGGAATCAACCTCCAACAACAGACCTGAAACCAGTGATACTCCCCAGGGATCAGTTCTGGGACCTCTACTATTTGTAATCTATTTCTCCAAAGTACAAGATAAAACTAAAGGTCTGCGGCTGACAAAGTTTGCTGATGATTGCAAAGTGGGAGCAGTCAAAGGATCTCCAAATGATATCAACATCCTACAAGAGGGTCTCACACAAACAAATGATTGGTGTCAAAGTCATGGCCTTACACTCAATGCAAAAAAATATATTATCATCCCTTTCAGTAAGTGCAATGTTCCTGCTAACTACCACTTCAATAACACCACCCTAAGAATGCACTCAGTGGTGACAGACCTAGGCACACAGGTTGACAGTAACCTTACCTTTGATCAGCATGTCTCCACAGTGGTAATAACGGCATTCTATATCGCTCATCTCATAAGTAAGGGCATTGCCTCCCCGAAAAAAAAGAAGTTATAAACTCCCTGTACTCTTCCCCCATCAAGCCAATAATTGAGTACCATGTCCCTTTTGGTACGTACATTTCCAAGCACCTGCAGCAATTGGAGAGACTTCAAAGATTTCCCACAAGTAAAATTTAAGGTCTGCAGCATCTGTCCTATGAGGTCATCTGAAATCACTGTCACTTTATTCTGTTTCATACAGACTACTCAGAGGTGATTTTTGACTCTGCTATATTGAAAATTATGCATATCTGCAAGTCAAATGGTACATGGGCTACTTGCTCTAAAGGCCTTAACCCGGTATATGACATTAATAGAACCTGCTGGAGGGATAGATTTGTCTTGCAGAGATTATCACACCTTTGGAACAGACTCCCACTTCATTTCAAGCAAAGTACCTCATTTGCCCTCTTCAAATGCAATCTGGATGACTGGATGGGTAACAGTAAATTCTCCTGAGGAGTTCCACCTGTTTTCCTCTTGGACAGGGGCATTTAGGTATTCACTGTGGAAAGAGGTATAAAACTTGGCTAGGCTTGTAAGGTCCCTAGGGCCATTAGCCTAGTAACCTCTTATGATCCTACGAACAGTGGCAAATTGATATTCTCAGTGTTTGAACTGTTCTAGTTCTTATGCTTTAGTTTATTCCACCACTATTTCTGTATATTATAATGTCAATCATTTTGCAGAACTTTGAGCTTCATGGAAATCTCACAAACAAATGTTGTCAACAGATTTTATTTTTGTATGCACATGCCAATATAATGCTTATTTTTATCCATTTTTTTTTGTAACATGCTTTTTCAATTGACCATCCTAGTACATGAATAATAATTCACATGTATCTTTATTTTACCTGTATTTATAAAAGACATAAATCATCCTTTTAGCCTATCTACTGTGTTTTCTCACTGCTGGTCTTATTCTACTTAATGCAAATAGTAGGAGTAAATAATTCTTGTTGGATAATTGGATTTGTTAACTGGTCTGTAGAAGATTTCAGAATGTGTGTTTTGTTTTCATTTGGTCTTAATATTGCTTTGGCCTTGCTGAAACTTACGTAGTTATTACTGCTTATCTAGATAATTTACTTTTATGGCATAAATCATCTATTGCATTCAGATAAAGAAAAGAACTACAGTATTCTGAATGAATACATATGAATAAATGTTTACATTATTCCCCAAGTACAATTTCTGATCATAGGTAACCAAGGTTTGCAGTGCAAGAGCCCATTAAGGAGCTCTGTCCAATTTCCAAATGGCTGCAGACCACTGTCTAGTTAAATGACTTGCTCTGCTCAGAGTAGTCAAACTTTCACATATTGCCAAGTGATCCGGCTTTACATTTTTAGGAACTTCTGTTTTACTGCAGTCTTTTTTCATTCTGGTACTAATATTAATCATATAAATGTTTTTCCTTGTACAGGACTTATGTAGGAAAAGTTTCTTATACTTACACTACATTGTCTTTTCATAGGATCATAGGAGATTACTAGGCTAATGGCTCTGGTGCCCTTAAAAGCCTAGCACCTGTTGCTCCTGTCAATGAGGGACACAGGTGGAACCCCCTAGGACAAATTTGTGGTTGCCCATCAACTCATCAAAGTTGCACTTGAAGAGGGTCAGTGACATACTTTGCTTGACATGTATGGGGAGACTATTCCAGAGATGGGACAGCCTCTGGGAGACAGACCTGTCTCTCCAGCAGGTTTTGTTAATGTCAAATATTAGATTTAAGCCTTTTGATCAGGTACTACCACGAGGAGTTAGACTTATGGATATGGAGCATCTCTGGTAGAGCAGGGGCTGAGACTGCTTTGTAGGCGAGACAAGTCACCTCTGAGCAATCTGTATGATACAGAGTAGAGTGATAGTGATTTGAGCCTGTCCACATAGGACAGGTGTTGGATGCCATGGATTCTCTTTGTGAGGTATTTCTGTGGCCTTTCCAATTGGTGCAGATGTTTGGAGAGGTACATACCAAATGGGGCATTTTACTCGATTATTGGCCTAATGAGGGAGGAGCACAGAGATGTAATAACCTCCTTTTTTTCTGGATGCAAACCCTTTACTTATGAGATGAACCAAGTAAAAGGCTTTTCTGACCACTGCTGCTACATGATAGTCAAATGTGCGATTGTTGTCAACTTGTGTACCCAGGTCTCTCACCACAGGTTGTGTGCTTAGGGGTGGCCACTAATGTGGTAATCAGTAGGGGTCATATTTTTGCCGAATGGTATGATAATACATTTTTTTGCATTTAACTTAAGGCCATGACTTTGGCACCAGTCATTTGTTGTTGTGAGACCCTCTTGAAGTATGTTAACATCATTTGGGGAGTCAATGACAGCACCCAACTTACAGTTGTCTGCAAACTTGGTCAGCCACAGGCTTTTTGTCTTTGCCTGGACCTCTGAGAAGTAGATGCCAAACAATAAGGGTCCCAGGACAGATCCCTGGGGGATGCCACTATTGGCAAGTCTGCTATCGGAGGTAGTGGCACCTATTTTGACCTTGTGGGTCTTATCAGTGAGCCAGTTGGTCACCCACCTGATGAGATAGGGATTTACACCAAGTTCTGTTAGTTTTTCAATGATGCCCAAGTGGGGGATTGTGTCAAAGGCTTTGGCCAAGTCAAGGTAAGTTGTGTGTACTGAATTTCTCTCATCCAGTGCCTTGGTTATATATAAAGCACTCGTTTCCCTGAGACACACTTGATGAAATCTCCATTTAGGAAAAAACTCAAATCATGTTGTATTCACATCTCATGGAAATAAATTACAGTTCAACATTAATTATTGAATGCTAGTCTAAAATGTTTACATATGGAATGGTCATTTCTATACTGATGAGCTAATCTTTGTTTTAACTACATCCTACTCATGCTCATCTTATCTAGTAAGTGCCATACCACAGTTAAAATCAAATGAAGGCAACCTGATCGCAACAATAATGCAAATATATTCTTTACTATCATATGGAAAAAGCCAGAATCTTGATGTTCTGGTTAAACAAAAAAATAATGAGCTAGCCAGGTATTCTAATTACAGGCATTTATGTGTATCAATCTATCAATAAGCTTTAGGTGCTTTTGCAGTTATATGATACAGCAGTCAGTATCTCCTAGCTTTGCAGTTCAAAAGCATGCTTTATGGTATATAAATATATTCAGGAACATTGTTTCTTTAAAAATCGTTTGTGGCCAATGCACTGATAAACAAGCATTTTTACTGTAAATAGTGTCATAACTAGGATTCAAAAGTAGAACCAATAGAGTGAAGTATAATATAATATTTCTGCATCCCTTTTGGGAAAGCAGACAGAGGAAATTACAGTGATAGATTTCCATCCCTTGTGGTAAGAGAGAGGGGGACTGAATGTTACAAAACAATTCCTCCATCTTTTATGGAAAACCAAGACTAGAATAATTATATGATGTTCTTTTGAGAGCATTTAATGAAGGTAGTAGGAAACGAACATCTGGGCGGCCGCAGTGGTGCAGCGGTTAGCATTGTCACCTCAAAGCAAGAGGTTCTCTGGTTCGATCCTTGGCTGGGGTGCCTTCTGTGCGGAGTCTGCATGTCCTGTCTGTGGTCACGTGGGTTTACTCCAGGTGCTCTGGTTTCCTCCTACATCCCAAAGACATGCTGTAGGTGGACTGGACACTCTAAATTGGCCCTAGGCATGAGATCATGCATGTGTGTGCCTTCTGTGGAAGGTTGGGCGCTGGGCTGGCAACTCAACACTGTAAAACTCCTTTGCCAATCATGAGTGGACAGGTGATCTGCTGTGGCGACCCCTATCTGGGAAAAGAAAAAAGAAGATGAAGAAGAAGAAGTAGGAAACAAACATCTAAAGGGCATGTACATGCATCTTCTGTATTCTGGTGTATAACTGTACATTACAACGTATGCAGTCACTGTTTACAAAATTTTAATAAGGTAGATGAAGTATATCCCACTTCCAGCCATATACTTCTGTGCACTAATTTATACAGAAACAAAATATTTCTTCATTTTCTGTTCCAATTATTTTGCTCATTGCTCATTGTAGTTAAGATGGTGCAGGTGTTTAATTTGTATTGTGAAAATTATATAAGATAATGTAATAAATCTCTACTGCTCTGGGATGCATAAGTATAGTTGCCAGAGTACATACCTGAATATTCCTTTAGTCTGCTTTTTCTCTCTCTTTATTACACAATGTCTCATGTATACTGCTGCCACCTGAAAAAGATGTGCATGTTGCTACAGTGAAAACCACAGGAAATGTCAGAGTGAAATAAACATTTATCAGGCAGTGAAGCAAACCATGAGAGAGGCACTTTTCTATCTAGTTATCTTGATTATCCCTCACAACTGATAAAGACTTCTGCACGGTTGCCATTAATTGTGTCCCGGTTCTCATTCCACTTATCCACTAGACTCTTCTTATAAGGTAAAGGCGATTTTTGCATTTTAGCTTTATCACAAGTTAAGGATTTAGCCCTTTGCACTGCACTCACTATTTCATAATCATATTAGCCCTTTGCACTGCACTCACTATTTCATAATCATATTAGCCCTTTGCACTGCACTCTCTATTTCATAATTATATTAGCCCTTTGCACTGCACTCACTATTCCATAATCTTATTAGCCCCTTGCACTGCTCTGTTTTATCATCATATTAGCCTCTTGCACTGCTCTGTTTTATCATCATATTAGCCCCTTGCACTGCTCTGTTTTATCATCATATTAGCCCCTTGCACTGCTCTGTTTTATCATCATATTAGCCCCTTGCACTGCTCTGTTTTTTAATCATAGTAGCCCTTTGCACTGCTCTGTTTTATCATCATAGTAGTCCCTTGCACTGCTCTGTTTTATCATCATAGTAGCCCCTTGCACTGCTCTGTTTTATTATCATATTAGCCCCTTGCACTGCTCTGTTTTATTGTCATATTAGCCACTTGCACTGCTCTGTTTTATCTTCATAGTAGCCCCTTGTACTGCTCTGTTTTATCATCATATTAGCCCCTTGCACTGCTGTTTTATCATCATATTAGCCCCTTTCACTGTTCTGTTTTATCATCATTGTAGCCCCTTGCACTGCTCTGTTTTATCATTATATTAGCCCCTTGCACTGCTCTGTTATATCATTATAGTAGCCCCGTGCACTGCTCTGTTTTATCATCATATTAGCCCCTTGCACTGCTCTGTTTTATCATCATAGTAGCCCCATGCACTGCTCTGTTTTATCATCATATTAGCCTCTTGCACTGCTCTGTTTTATCATCATAGTAGCCCCTTGCACCGCTCTGTTTTATCATCATATTAGCCCCTTGCACTGCTCTGTTTTATCATCATAGTAGCCCCTTGCACTGCTCTGTTTTATCACCATAGTAGCCCCTTGCACTGCTCTGTTTTATCATCATATTTGTCCATTGCACTGCTGTTTTATCATCATATTAGCCCCTTGCACTGCTCTGTTTTATCATCATAGTAGCCCCTTGCACTGCTCTGTTTTATCATCATAGTAGCCCCTTGCACTGCTCTGTTTTATCATCATAGTAGCCCCTTGCACTGCTGTTTTATCATCATTTTAGCCCATTGCACTGCTCTGTTTTATCATCATAGTAGCCCCTTGCACTGCTCTGTTTTATCATCATATTAGCCCCTTGCACTGCTCTGTTTTATCATCATATTAGCCCCTTGCACTGCTGTTTTATCATCATTTTAGCCCCTTGCACTGCTCTGTTTTATCATCATAGTAGCCCCTTGCACTGCTCTGTTTTATCATCATATTAGCCCCTTGCACTGCTCTGTTTTATCATCATAGTAGCCCCTTGCACTGCTCTGTTTTATCATCATAGTAGCCCCTTGCACTGCTCTGTTTTATCATCAAAGTAGCCCTTTGCTCTGCTCTGTTTTATCATCATATTAGCCCCTTGCACTGCTCTGTTTTATCATCATTTTAGCCCCTTGCACTGCTCTGTTTTATCATCATAGTAGCCCCTTGCACTGCTCTGTTTTATCATCATATTAGCCCCTTGCACTGCTCTGTTTTATCATCATAGTAGCCCCTTGCACTGCTCTGTTTTATCATCATATTAGCCCCTTGCACTGTTTTATCATCATATTTGCCCCTTGCACTGCTCTGTTTTATCATCATATTAGCCCCTTGAACTGCTCTGTTTTATCATCATATTAGCCCCTTGCACTGCTCTGTTTTATCATCATATTAGCCCCTTGCACTGCTCTGTTTTATCATCATATTAGCCCCTTGCACTGCTCTGTTTTATCATCATATTAGCCCCTTGCACTGCTCTGTTTTATCATCATAGTAGCCCCTTGCACTGCTCTGTTTTATCATCATATTAGCCCCTTGCACTGCTCTGTTTTATCATCATAATAGCACCTTGCACGGCTGTTTTATCATCTTATTAGCCCCTTGCTATTCTCTGTTTTATCATGATATTAGCCCCTTCCACTGCTCTGTTTTATCATCATATTAGCCCCTTGCACTGCTCTGTTTTATCATCATAGTAGCCCCTTGCACTGCTCTGTTTTATCATCATATTAGCCCCTTCTACTGCCCTGTTTTATCATCATATTAGCCCCTTCCACTGCTCTGTTTTATCATCATATTAGCCCCTTGCACTGCTGTGTTTTATCATCATATTAGCCCCTTGCACTGCTCTGTTTTATCATCATATTAGCCCCTTGCACTGCTCTGTTTTATCATCATAGTAGCCCCTTGCACTGCTCTGTTTTATCATCATAGTAGTCCCTTGCACTGCTCTGTTTTATCATCATATTAGCCCCTTCCACTGCTCTGTTTTATCATCATATTAGCCCCTTGCACTGCTCTGTTTTATTATCATATTAGCCGCTTGCACTTCTCTGTTTTATCAGCATATTAGCCCCTTGCACTGCTGTTTTATCATCTTATTAGCCCCTTGCACTTCTCTGTTTTATCATCATATTAGCCCCTTCCACTGCTCTGTTTTATCATCATATTAGCCCCTTGCACTGCTCTGTTTTATCATCATAGTAGCCCCTTGCACTGCTCTGTTTTATCATCATATTAACCCCTTCCACTGCTCTGTTTTATCATCATATTAGCCCCTTCCACTGCTCTGTTTTATCATCATATTAGCCCTTTGCACTGCTCTGTTTTATCATATTATCCCTTCCACTGCTCTGTTTTATCATCATATTAGCCCCTTCCACTGCTCTGTTTTATCATCATATTAGCCCCTTCCACTGCTCTGTTTTATCATCATATTAGCCCCTTGCACTGCTCTGTTTTATCAACATAGTAGCCCCTTGCACTGCTCTTTATCATCATAGTAGCCCCTTGCACTGCTCTGTTTTATCATCATATTAGCCCCTTCCACTGCTCTGTTTTATCATCATATTAGCCCCTTGCACTGCTCTGTTTTATCATCATATTAGCCCCTTGCACTGCTCTGTTTTATCATCATATTAGCCCCTTGAACTGCTCTGTTTTATCATCATATTAGCCCCTTGCTCTGCTCTGTTTTATCATCATATAGCCCCTTGCACTGCTGTTTTATCATCATATTAGCCTCTTGCACTGCTCTGTTTTATCATCATATTAGCCCCTTGCACTGCTCTGTTTTATCATCATATTAGCCCCGTGCACTGCTCTGTTTTATCATCATATTAGCCCCTTGCACTGTTTTTTTATCATCATAGTAGCCCCTTGCACTGCTCTGTTTCATCATCATAGTAGCCCCTTGCACTGCTCTGTTTTATCATCATATTAGCCCCTTCCACTGCTCTGTTTTATCATCATATTAGCCCCTTCCACTGCTCTGTTTTATCATCATATTAGCCCCTTGCACTGCTCTGTTTTATCATCATATTAGCCCTTTGCACTGCTCTGTTTTATCATCATATTAGCCCCTTCCACTGCTCTGTTTTATCATCATATTAGCCCCTTCCACTGCTCTGTTTTATCTTCATATTAGCCCCTTCCACTGCTCTGCTTTATCATTATATTAGCCCCTTCCACTGCTCTGTTTTGCCATCATATTATCCCCTTGCACTGCTCTGTTTTATCATCATATTAGCCCCTTGCACTGCTCTGTTTTCTCATCATATTAGCCCCTTGCACTGCTGTTTTCTCATCATATTAGGCCCTCACACTGCTCTGTTTTATCATATTAGCCCCTTGCACTGCTCTGTTTTATCATCATATTAGCCCCTTGCACTGCTCTGTTTTATCATCATATTAGCCCCTTGCACTGTTGTTTTATCATCATATTAGCCCCTTGCACTGCTGTTTTATCATATTAGCCCCTTGCACTGCTCTGTTTTATCATCATATTAGCCCCTTGCACTGCTGTTTTATCATCATATTAGCCCGTTGCACTGCTCTGTTTTATCATCATATTAGCCCCTTGCACTGCTCTGTTTTATCATCATATTAGCCCCTTGCACTGCTCTGTTTTAATATCATATTAGCCCCTTGCACTGCTGTTTTATCATCATATTAGCCCCTTGCACTGCTCTGTTTTATCATCATAGTCGCCCCTTGCACTGCTCTGTTTTATCATCATAGTAGCCCCTTGCACTGCTCTGTTTTATCATCATATTAGCCCCTTGTACTGCTCTGTTTTATTATTATAGTAGCCCCTTGCACTGCTCTGTTTTATCATCATGGTAGCCCTTTGTACTGCTCTGTTTTATCATCATAGTAGCTCCTTGCACTGCTCTGTTTTATCATCATATTAGCCCCTTGCACTGCTCTGTTTTTTCATCATAGTAGCCCCTTGCACTGCTCTGTTTTATCATCATATTATCCCCTTGCACTGCTCTGTTTTATTATCATATTAGCCCCTTGTACTGCTCTGTTTTATCATCATATTAGCCCCTTGCACTGCTCTGTTTTATCATCATATTAGCCCCTTGCACTGCTCTGTTTTATCATCATAGTAGCCCCTTGCACTGCTCTGTTTTATCATCATAGTAGCCCTTGCACTGCTCTGTTTTATCATCATATTAGCCCCTTGCACTGCTCTGTTTTATCATCATAGTAGCCCCTTGCACTGCTCTGTTTTATCATCATATTAGCCCCTTGCACTGCTCTGTTTTATCATCATAGTAGCCCCTTGCACTGCTCTGTTTTATCATCATAGTAGCCCCTTGCACTGCTCTGTTTTATCATCATAGTAGCCCCTTGCACTGCTCTGTTTTATTATCATATTAGCCCCTTGCACTGCTCTGTTTTATCATCATATTAGCCCCTTGCACTGCTCTGTTTTATCATCATATTAGCCCCTTGCACTGCTCTGTTTTATCATCATAGTAGCCCCTTGCACTGCTCTGTTTTATCATCATAGTAGCCCCTTGCACTGCTCTGTTTTATCATCATATTAGCCCCTTGCACTGCTCTGTTTTATCATCATAGTAGCCCCTTGCACTGCTCTGTTTTATCATCATATTAGCCCTTGCACTGCTCTGTTTTATCATCATAGTAGCCCCTTGCACTGCTCTGTTTTATCATCATAGTAGCCCCTTGCACTGCTCTGTTTTATCATCATATTAGCCCCTTGCACTGCTCTGTTTTATCATCATATTTGCCCCTTGCACTGCTCTGTTTTATCATCATATTAGCCCCTTGCACTGCTCTGTTTTATCATCATATTAGCCCCTTGCACTGCTCTGTTTTATCATCATAGTATCCCCTTGCACTGCTCTGTTTTATCATCATAGTAGCCCCTTGCACTGCTCTGTTTTATCATCATATTAGCCCCTTACACTGCTCTGTTTTATCATCATAGTAGCCCCTTGCACTGCTCTGTTTTATCATCATATTAGCCCTTTGCACTGCTCTGTTTTATCATCATAGTAGCCCCTTGCACTGCTCTCATTATTTCATCATATCTGACTCTGTTAAACTATTTAAAAAAACTTTTGTGACACTACCATTCCATTTTTTGTGTCTAATGTGTGTAGACTTAGCCATGTACTAACACGATATGTTTATAAAATCATTATTCCAGCTGGCTGCTATAATTCATGACCCCCTTTGTCTACACAATTCAGCTGATGCTGGAACCAGTAAGGACTCTCCATCACTGCTCTTTTGACAGCTACTGGTTGCTCATATGCTAGGGCAGAATATTTACAGTAAATCAAAGTTCTGAGTCATGCTGCAGAATGGAAATAAAACAGTAACCTAGATGCAGTAAATATGATTTCAGTTAAAATGACAGCATCTCATTTCGTTCAGGGAGCATTTGGACTAAATTGCATTTGCAGGAATTTGCTATAACAATTTGTAAAATGAAACCATCACTTATCCATCTTCAACATGTTCCTTATTGTTTTATCATTAATACTGACTGTGCTGGTATATTTTTAATCATTTTATTTATATTTGATTTATAGGAGAATTACATAAGGTTAATGTTTCATTGCCTACTGATACAGCAATGCCACAAGCTTGTAACACATCTAGTTCTTAAACCTCCCTGAACAGAAATCAATCCTGGCAAGTTGGCCAAGCCAAGAAAACCTAATTTGTCACTTTTCTCCACTGGAGACACTTAATGAAAAGATATGAAATGTTTCTTACAGATCATTTACATTACTGCATTCCCTCTATCTCTCGTTCTTCATTTGGTATTTCTCTTTTACACACCTAGTTCTGCTTTAATTTTTTTCCTGCAAAAAAACTCTTGTGTATTTTAATATTTCTTACATCTAAAATATATGGATTTTAGAGTCTCTTTGATTTTTTAATTTTAGGTGTTTTCTATGTAATTGAAAAGTTTGTTAGACAATCTCTTAATATTGTGTTGCATTAAAAATCAACAACATAGAATTTAGAAATATTTATTCTGCATGCCAGTACACAGTTATGGATCTCTCTCTCTCTCTCTATATATATATATAATTTTTTTTTTTTTGTTAAAATCACTTTCTAGACATCTCAGCTGTTAATATGGCACACACAGTGCATGTTCCCCTTCATGTTTTGGGTATTAGGATAAGCAAATACTTCAGTGTAGTCTGATGAAAATGTACTTCTGGCATCATCATATAAGTCACAATCCTAACCTCTTTTTCTTATTTGCACTTTTTTACTGCATAGACTGCATGCCTAGTAGAAAACAAAAATTATATTACCTCCTTAATGCAGTGCTACCTGAATGATTCCCATCTTTGCCATGCCTGACCCTTATTAATATAATATTCTGCCTACCATCACTCAGTACTAGCCTTGGGTCCATATCATTTCTTCTTTTCTGCATTTCAGAAATCAAGTGATATTATTAATTTTAGAACAATAACACATGCTTTTTACATTTTATTAAATAATTATAGGTTCATAGGTAGGTACTAGGCTATCTGCCCGAGGGCATTTATAAGCCTAGTCAGAGTGTGTCAGCTTTCACTGCCCCATTGATTAATTAACTGATCCTCTGTCAAGCAGAGCCAATGAAGTGTTCCCAGGGGATGTGTTTTCTGTTACCCATCCACTCGTCAAGGTTTCTCTTTAAGAGTGTTAGTGAGGGGTTCTCCCTAATGTAGTTTGGCATTTTATTCCAAAGCATGGGGAGTCTCTGTGACAGGAATCTATCCCTCCAGCAAGTTCTATTTATTGTTGTGGCGAGGTTTAGCTCACTAGAGCATGTGGCTCACAGTGACTTGGATTTCTTTAGGTGGAGCATGTCCATCAATTCTGAGTTGGACATGGCTTTGTAAGTCAGGCAGAGATCAACTCTGAGTAAGCGATATGCCACTGAGTACAACCGAAGTTTTTTCAGTCGGGTTGCATAGAACATATGTTTGAGGCCAGTAATCCTCTTCATCAGGTACTTTTGTGGTCTTTCTAGCTGTTGGAAGTGTCTTGTGAGGTACATCACAAATGGGTCATTGTACTCTATGATGGGTCTGATGAGTGACGAGTAGAGGGGCACTATAACCTATTTATTTCTAGATTCCAACCCTTTAGTAATTAGATGGGCCACATAGAAGGTTTTCCTAACTACTTTGGCAATATGATTGTCAAAGGAGAGATTACTATCTACCTGGGTCCCCAGATCTCTTATTACCTCTTCTGTATTAAGAGGGCTGCCACCTATGTGGTAATTCGTAGGTGTTTTGTTTTTCCCAAACGGGATGACTATGCATTATTTGGGATTTAGCTCAAGGCCATGACTTTGACACCAGGTGTCTGTCTCAGTAAGGCCCTTTTGGAGGATGTCCGTGTCAGCCGGAGAGTCAGTTATGACTCCCAGTTTGCAGTCATCGGGGAACTTGGTTAGCCATAGTCCTCCTGTATTTGCCTGTACTTCTGAGAAGTATATGCCGAAAAGTAGGGGTCCCAGGACCGAGCCTTGTGGGACACAACTTGTGACTGGTTTAGAGTTGGACCTGGAGCCTGCTATTCTTACAGTGTGAGTTCTGTCTGTAAGCTAACTGGCAACCCATCTCGTGATGTAGGGGTTTATGTTCAGGCTGGTGAGGTTTTCTGTAATTCCCAAGTGGGGAATGGTGTCGAAAGCCTTGGTGAGGTCAAGGTAGGCTGTGTGAACCACCTTTCCCTCGTCTATGTCCTTGGTGACTGTCTCGAAGAAGTCAACCAGGTTTAGTAGGCATGATCTGCCCTTAACAAAGCTGAACAGGGTTGGGTCAAGTGTTTGGAGGTTCTCAATGTCTTTGTTAATGAGTACCATGATGATGCGCTCCATAGCCTTGTGGACTAGGCTAGTCAGGCTTATGGGGCGATAGTTACCAGGATCAGTTGTGGCCCCTCCTTTGTGGAGAGGAATAACCGTTGCTGTGCGCTATTCTCTGAGGGCATGTAGCCTGTGGAGATGTTGAGGTTGAACAGCGTACTTAGGTGGGGGGGTTAGTTCATTCTGTAGTTTGTGCAAGATGCAGCCTGGACACCATCTGGCCCCACTGACTCTGTGTTTTTGGCTTTTGAAAGGGCTGTTTTCACCTGTGTGTCTGTGATTTCCGGGACACTACACTTTTCCGGTATTGTTGTGGTTGTGGGCTCTTTTGGGGGTGATAGGGGGGTGAAGTTTGCACTGAATCTATCTGCCAGGATGTTGGCAATATCAGTAGGTTCAGTATATTTTGTGCTATTTTGCACTAGTTCAGTGCATATCTGTGAGTTGCCACTTAGATTATTAACATAGCTAAAGAAGGCTTTGTGGTTATCTTTTGAATCTTGGCTATTTTTCTTTTGAAGTTTGCCTTGGATGATTTTAGGAGGGATCTTAGTTTCTTACTGATACTGATCAGGGATGTCTTTCCTTCTTGGGATTTGCTTTTTTTCTGAACTAGTTTCCTCCTTCTATTGTATAGCCTGTTTATGGCAGGGGTCAACCAGACTGGTTTCCTTCTCTTAGAGGAGTAAGTCTTGGTTTTGCTAGGGATGGCATGATCCATGCATCCTTGTAGGTGCTCATAGAGTGCATTTGTAAAGGTTTCTGCATCTTGGGCAGCGTTATCCTTTAGCATGGGGTCTGTGAAACTTACCGCCTCTGTCTTAAGGAAGGTTAAGTTTGGGGGTGGAGGTTGGGTGTGGACATCCAGAGTGATTAGTTTATGGTCTGGTCTAACCAGTGGCGGGTTGACCTCCGGTGTGGAACACCGGTCATCCATATTGGTGATGACCAGGTCCAATATGTTTTCACCTCTGTTAGGGGAGTTTACCAGCTGATCCTAGGCATTTGAGTTGATGAATTTTAGGAAGCGCTGGGCCTGGGAGTTTGTACTCAAGTAGTTTTTCCAGGTAATGGTAGAGTAATTGAAATTGCCCTGTATCAGGGTGTTCGGTATGACCGTCATGTTTTCTAGTGTCTCCAGAAAGGTGGAGTGGTGGTCATGGGTCATGGAGGGAGAGCTGTAGCAGGCCACAATTTGCACTGCAGATTTGCCTGATGTTAGTTGCACATGGATGATCTCAGAGGTATCATGCTGCACCACTAACCTGGAGGTGTAGGTATCCTTGATGAATATGGATAAACCCCCTCCTTTTGTGTTTCGGTCTGTGTTCTGTGGCTGAAACGTGTGGTATGAGTTGTAGCCTGGTAGTGTTGGGGTGCTCTCTGGAGCCTTGAACCTGGTTTCAGTTACTGCACAGATGTCGACGTTCTCCATACTGAGAAGTGCGTCGAGCACATGCATTTTGAGATTTTCACTCCTGGCGTAGAGTAGCATAACCCTCAGTTTTTTGTTAATTTTGCTGTTTGCGGAGGTGGGTTTGACTTTTGAGCCTTGCCTAAAAAATGCACTATGGGGGCATCAAGAGCCTTGACCAGTATTCGAAAGCCTAGGGGTGACAGGTGCAAGCCGTCTCTTGTTAAGCAATGTGGCATGTCGAGCATGTCGTCCCAGGCTGACAGACACTGGATCCCCTTTGAATGACACCAGAAGCTTAGCCAATTGTTGAAATTGATAATTTTTTCTTTATACTGAGGTATCATTCTTGGTGAGGGCAGGATGCTACTCAGGGTCAGGGTCATACCAGCATGGGCTACATGATCAGAGATCTCTTCCATGTCTCTTTTCATGGAGTCCAGGGAGGTACATCTCAGGTCATTCACACCAACATGAACAATGACAGAGTCATATTTGTACTTGTTCTGGAGTGACTTGAGTGCTTGTGTTATGTGGCGGATTCTGGCTCCCGACAGGCAGCTAACAGTAACCTTCTGCTTGTCCAGCCTAGTGAGTGGGACGTCAGTGTGCCTGACTATAGAGTCACCTATTACCAGTGTGTTAGGTATGTTATTTTGTCTTAAGGGCTGTGATTGTGTGGCACACTGATTTCGTGTTTTATGTGTTGTCTGGTTTGTGACGGGTGGTGCAGGTTGTTTGGGTGTCTGCTTTGGTGGTCTCTGATGCTTTTACAGGTTTTTATTTAGAGCCTCCGAGTATGATTTTGTGTATTTGTGTGTATTTTTTGCCAGTGCTGGTTTAGTAGGTCTATGTGTGGCTGGAGGTGTGGTGCAAGTGTTAACCTTCTCCTCTTGACTGTCTGTTCCAGTCTTGGGTAGAGACAGCTTAGCTTCTAGTTTGGCTGTATAATTACATCTCTCGCATATGTTAGTGTTTTGTGGTAGGAGGAGAGGGTTGTCTGTGTACATGAGGCAGTTGTAACATTGCCTCAGGATACCCAGATTCACCAGCTGGACTGGACAGTGCACCTGAAATTGCCCTTTGGTCATGCCTGAATAGTAGGGTGAGCTGCTTAGTCGGCTTTGTTAGGGGCAGATCATGCCTACTAAACCTGGTTGACTTCTTTGAGATGGTCACCAAGGCCATAAACAAGGGAAAAGTGGTTCACAGAACCTACCTTGACCTTGCCAAGGATTTTGACACCATTCCCAACTCGGGTATTACAGAAAAACTCACCAGCCTGAACATAAACCCCTACGTCACGAGATGGATTGTCAACTGGCTTACAGACAGAACTCACACGGTAAGAATAGCAGGCTCCAAGTCTGACTTTAAACCAGTTACAAGTGGTGTCCCGCAAGGCTCGGTCCTGGGACCCCATACTGTTCGGCATATACTTCTCATAAATACAGACAAACACAAGAGGACTATGGCTAACCAAGTTCGTCGGTGACTGCAAACTGGGAGCCATAATTGACTCTCCAGCTGACAAGGACATCCTCTAAAAAGGCCTTACTGAGATGGACACCTGGTGTCAAAATCATGGCCTCAAGCTAAATGCCAAAAAATGCATAGTCATCCCATTTTGTAAAAACAAAATACCCAAAAATTACCACACAGGTGGCAGCCCCCTTAATACAGAAGAGGTAATAAGAGATCTGGGGACCCAAGTAGATAGTAATCTCTCTTTTGACAATCATATTGCCAAAGTAGTTAGGAAATCCTTCAATATGGCCCATCTAATTACTAAAGGGTTCGCATCTAGAAAGAAAGAGGTTATAGTGCCCCTCTACTCTTCACTCATCAGACCCATCATAGAGTACAATGCTCCACTTGGGATGTACCTCACAAGACACTTCCAACAGCTGGAAAGACCACAAAAGTACCTCACCAGGAGGATTACTGGCCTCAAACATATGTCCTATGCAGCCCGACTGCAAAAACTCTGGCTGTACTCAGTGGCATATCGGTTACTGAGAGGTGATCTCTGCCTGACTTACAAACCCATGTCCAACTCAGAATTGATGGACATGCTACACCTAAATAAATCAAAATCACTGTGAGCCACGTGCTCTAGTGAGCTAAACCTCGCCACAACAATAAATAGAACATACTGGAGGGATAGATTCCTGTCATAGAGACTCCCCATGCTTTGGAACAAAATTCCAAACTACATTAGGCAGAGGCCCTCACTAACACTCTTCAAGAGAAACCTTGACGAGTGGATGGGTAACAGAAAATACACCCCTGGGATCATTTCATTGGCTCTGCTTGACATAGGATCAGTTAATTAATCAGTGGGGCGGCGAAAGCCGACACACTCTGGCTAGGCTTATAAATGCCCTCGGGCAGATAGCCTAGTACCTGCCTATGAACTTATAAGATCTATTATAACATTGTAAATTAAAAAAAAAAAACAACTAACTACAGCTCCAGAATACACTGATCACTGTGTAAACCACATTTGAGATCCATTGACAGTGCACATCTCTAAGCTTCTATGTCCAAGAATTCTGGACAGGACTACAAGCAATAGGTGGAAGGGGTAAAGGAAAAAAAAACATCAAGGACAATTTGTAATCGATTTAAAACATTAAGGGGAATATAAGTGCTGCTTCAGCAGGCATTCAATGAGTAATAAAAAAACATGAAATTCTTATAGCAGGCATTATTGACTGACTCTAAATGTCAGTAATTTACCAGGTAAAAAAAAACAATATGAGAGAAAGTGCAACAATATGAGACAGAATCAGGGACATTCTTCAAAACTTTGGATGGAGAGTTGCAATGTGTGTGTGCTAGTATTTGTATTTAGAAGGCTGGGGCAGAGGGATGAGTGAAAAGTTGTCCTTTCCTACCTGGAGTGTGATCTCAGAGTTAGTACAGTAGTGGGTGTGAGACCAAGCCTCCCCCCGATATAGAGGGTGCCTAGTGGGCTTGCCTTCCAATATAATTGTAGCATTTGTATATATTTATTTTTTGATGTTTTGATCTTTGATCTTTTTAACTCAAACATTGGAGTGTTCAATGTTGTGCCATAGCAGCAAACACTGGAGTGTTCAATGTTGTGCCATAGCAGTTAGCACAGAGGATTAAAGCTGTGAGTTGTTAATGAGCTACTTATCCTGATTCAGACCTTTTATTCCCTTAGCCTCCATTTTCCTAATGTTTGAACTTGAGCATGTCATTTAACTAGACCATGAAATGGGGCAATTAGAGAATTATACTAAACTTCTTAATCATCTTGTGGACTTCATGCTTAGTAAATACGTGTGTGTGTGCGTGTGTGTGTGTGTGTATGTAGGGAAATTACAGACTCATAAGCTTGACTAGTTTTGTTTTTAAGCTCATGGAAAAAATAACCATGGAATGGACAAAGAAAGACATAGGAAACCTCCAAACACTGGACCCCACCCAATTTACCTTTGTTAATGTTAAATCATTGTTGATAAACATGGTGAACTTCTTTGAGAAGGCCACTAAAGGCCATGGATGAGGGTAAAACAGTGCACACTGCCTACTTTGACCTGACCAAGGCATTTGACAGAATACCCCACACGGGTATTATATATAAACTCACAGAACTGGGGATAAATCCCTATATCACCAGATGGATAGCCATTTGTTTCAAGGATAAGACAAATGTGGTCGAAGTTGATGAGTCTAGTTCCAGAAAGAGGACAGTTACTAGTGGTGTGCCACAGAGCACCATACTAGGATAATTCCTCTTCAGAATTTACTTTGTAGATGCCAAGGCCCATGGGAATGGCCTCTGGATAAAGTATGTAGATGACTGCAAGCTGGGCCAATCACTGAATCCTCCACCCATGTAGATATCTTTCAGGAATGTCCAAGCCAGATAAATGATTGGTGTTGGAAATGTGGCCTGAAACTAAACATGAAGAAATGCATTATGAGGCCATATTGGAAAACAAATACCCCTGCTAACTAAAACCTTAACAGCACACCCATAAGAAAAGTCTCAGAGATATGGTATCTGGTTTCCCAGGTAGATAGTAGCCTGAACTTTTACCGTCACATAAACACAGTGGTAAGAAGTCACTGGAACAACTGATAAGTAAAGGTATGGCATCCATATATAGGGAGATTATAGTCCCACTGTACTCAACCTTTATTAGACAATAATTGAGTACAACTCACTATTTGGAATGTACTTGACTAGACACCTTCAACAGCTGGAGCAACCTGAAAAGGTTCCTCACAAAGAAAATACAGGGTGTAAATATGTCCTATGCAGATAGGCTGAAAGACCTTTCCCTTTGTTTTCTGTTGACTGTTAAGGGTCAACATGTGTCTTGATCTAAGAGGTACTCACAACGTCAGCCCTAAAGGAACTGTTGCATATCTGCAAGACAAACAGCACGAGGGTCACCCATTCCAAGGATTTGAACCTAATCAGTGTGTGTTAAACAGAATATGCTGGAGAGATAGATACCTATCCCAGAGACTGCCAATTCTTTGAAATAGGCTTCCTATTCATATGAAGCAGAGTCCTTCCCTGGACCTCTTCAAGGCCAATCTGCATCAATGGATGGGGAACCCACCTGAATAGGGGCAATATGTAAAATCGTCAAAAATAAATACTCAAAGCATAGGCACAAACTCCTGCCTTCCTCCAGCCTCAAGTGGACATATACCTGGTTAAATGGGTTACATTGGCTAGGCTTGCAAAGTCTCTCAAGCCATTAGCATAGTAATCTTCCATGACCTTATGAAATTAGCATTGTTTCAATCTTTGATGTTAGCCAAAAGTGCTCTTCACAGCACCTGCAATGGTGTGCCCAGAATTGACTCCTGCAATTCATATAGAGTTACATGCATTGGTAGCACATCTAAACAAATCTATATATTCTTTTTTAGGAGACCCATTGATCTTACTACTATTGGAACTGTCTGTGTACTCTTATTCCACATTGCCCTCATTTCTGCCTGCAAATCCTGGTATTTTATGACTGTCTACACTGTAATCACATAACTGGGTGTAGCAACAATGATCACTACAAGTTCTGTCTTCCTTTCACACTGTCTACTATATCTGGTTTTCTTTATATATATATATATATATATATATATATATATATATATATATATATATATATATATATATATATTTTTTTGATAGTGGATGATCTCATATGAAATATACATCGTTCTCTATAATGCTTTGTGACTCACATTTCCAATGCTTCGTATCTGCTATCAATATTTTCATGTTTGCATAATCTGCAATGCAACAGTCTTGCCACATTATTATGCCTTTCAGTACGCAGGCCGTCTGCCATTAGTATAATCACACTCAACAACAAGATACATGTTTATTTTCAATTCTGTTTAACAAAACAGCCATTTGTTTTTTTTTTTTTGCTCCCATATGTTCAATGGACTTTGAAAATCAGCCTGTACATAGTTCACTATCCTGTGCTGCCAATATTAACCTTTCATCTTTTGGTTGAAATTTACCACTCCTTAACCATTCCTGCATCAGATCCTGATCAACATGAGGGTGTTTTAGGAGTTTTCAGTACTTGCAATTATATTTATGCTTATGCCTTAGTTTTAATTTCTATAAGTCTTTTGAGTTTCTAATACCATGACAGGAATGGAACCCATTCCTAAGTCAAAGTATGATTAAAATTCATAAAATTAGTATTGTTTCAATCTTTGATGTTAGCTAGAAGTGCTCTTCACAGTACCCACAATGTGCCCAGAACTGATGACTCCTGCAATTCATACGGAGTTACTTGTAGTGGTAACATATCTAAATATGATTGTAAATTATTTTTTATAAGACCCATTGTGCCTACTACTATTGGAACTGTCTGGGTATCCTTCTTCCACATTGCCCTCGTATCTGCCTGCAAATCCTAGTATTTTATGACTTTGCCCCCCTCTCTCTCTCTCTGAACATAAGGGGCGGGAGGATGACATAATGGTTAAGGTGTTTACCTTAAAGACACAAGGTGCAGGGTTTGATTCTCACATGGGGTAATTGGCTAGGCTTCAAATGGCCCAAAAAGGGAGTTAGCCTAGTACTAATCTATGAACCTATGAACTATAGTCACTGGGTGTAGTAATTTCAATGATCAATGCTACTTTTGTCTTCTTTACACGGACTACTATATCTGGTTTTCTCACGTCTATTTTTTGAACCGGTGGTAATGGGTGATCCCACGTGATATAAACTTAATTTTCTATAATGCTTCTTGGCTACTTATGTATTATGTTTGCACAATCCCTGATGCAACAGTCTGGCTGTATTATTATATCTTTCAGTATACAGCTCTTCTGTCCTTGGTGTATCACATCCAGCAACAGTATGTGCAATTATTTCTAATTCTGTTTTACAAAACCTACATTTTTCTTTTTCTCCCACATGTTCAATGGACTTTGTAAACCAACGTCAACTTAGTCCACTATCCTGGGCCACCAATATTAACCTTTCGTCTTCTGGTTTCCTTAACTGTTCCTGCATTCGGTCCTGATCAGCTTGAGGTTGTTCCAAGAGTTTTCTGTACTTGCAACTATATTCATGCATTTTCCACATTTCTTGCCTTCCCATCTGGTCCTTCACCTTATATTCTCTCTTTTGTTTTTGGTACACTCAGTTGTTGCTCAATTTTTATCTACTTCTGCTATGATTTCCATTCCTACTTGAGACCGATATGCTTCTGCTAAACCAAGCAAGGAAGTCATCTTAGACATATTCTCTTCGTGTTTTATGTGAGGTCAGCAGATATGTATGCAGTCCTACGACTGTGGATCTTTACATGTAATCAATTTCAAGGAGGCCCATACCTCCTTCAGAATGGGAAAAATATAATCTTGGTATACACTGATTTTCATAAATCACTTGATAAGCATGAAGCATTTTTCTTCTTTCCCTCTCCAACTGATCCAATACCTTTTGGGACCATTCAATCTCTCTAAAACTAAGTAACAACAGGAACACTAAATGTTCCTAGATCTCAGAGCTTTCAATATTAATTTCAGTCTTCTAAAATATTCCTAAGTTTTATTCACATTTGTTCCTGTTTTACTGTTGAGTCTTCATCAATTCCCAAATGATTATGCACTCCCTCTTGCTCAAGTTTTTATATCACATTTCTGTGCCAGACTGATATCTTCTTTGTGTTGCAGCTTTAAACGTTGCTTTTGCACATTTATCAAGACCAAATGACATTCTTATATCATCTAAAAAAAATCTGACCACCTGTAGTTGCGCTTTCAGTTCCTTATCTGATGAATTGTATAGTTTTAAATCATCCACAAAAGGAAGATATGAAGTTGTTGATTTCTGGGAGCCAATTTGTAGCCATGATCTAATCTGTTAAGCAGACAGCCTAATAGGTTAAGGGCAGGACAAAAAAGCAGCGGTGACAAGGAGTCACCCTGGAATATCCAGCTTTGAATTTTTATCCATGGAATAATAATTTGCCCTTTATAGCAGCTTAACTGGTGGTTTGCCACTGTTTCCTGGCTGCTGTAATACACTCGATTAGTGTAGGATGTATTTTATACATTTATGAGAACTATTTTATCCTTGAATGTGGGATGCTGTCATATGCTTTTTTTGTAGACTATCCATGCCATACAAAGACTTTTTCCCTTTTACAATTCTCTATTATGACTTTATTTAACAACAAATGATCCTTTTTTCAATATGAATTTCTTTTGTTACCCTTTCTATTGCCATGATATAGTCTTCTTCTAAATGACTATAAACTCTATCAGCATCAATTCCACTGTATAGTTTATACATCGTTGGAAGGCAAATTATCGATCTATAGTTTTTAGGATAGCATGCAGGTTTGCTCTTAAGGAGGAGTATTGTTTCTCCTGTTGTTAACCAGGTCAGTATATGTTTGGGGTGCACATATAAGTAGTTCTTACTCATGGCTAAATCTTCATGTAAAGATGTTAATACTTTAAGCCAAATTTAGGTACTGAATCTGGGCCAGGGGGTTTCCAATTCTACCCCAATAAGGCATCAGAGATGTGCACAGAAATGAGCTGCATTTCCGGAATTTTTGTACATGAAGGCACATGGTCATCATATGTTCACTGCTGGTAGATAAAAATGTTAATAATTTCTTGTGGGCAATGTATGCATTTATCAACCACAAGCCAAAATAGCAAAATATTACTGTAGCTCTTGCATGTTTCATTCTTTTCTCAGTGAGAAATTAGTGTGCAGAAAGAGGCCATTATTTTTGAGGTATGCAATACATGAAAGTAATGGGCAATTACAATTTATAAGATTTGTTGCAGGGGCAGTATCTTTCAAAAAGCAAAGTTTGCCATTATTATTACTATATTTTGTAGCAACTTCACAATCAGAGGTAGACTACCTTCTCAGAAGAGGCACAGACCATTGAGGCAGTGTGTGTATTTTGTACCCAAAAGCATTAAGAATACTGATTTTTTTTTCTAGTAGCGTGGGCTGTCTTTTGGGAACTGAATTATGGTTTCTTACATAAAGCTAGCAAAATTTATCATTTCACAAGGCTTTTGTTTTTCCATTTAGGCAGTGTTTCAAGCTTTTACCTTTGGGCTGTCTGACCATTTCTTGTAAAGTGTGGTGAAATTACTGTGCACTAAATCATTATTAGACCACAAGTGGAAAAAAAATTAATTTTTTCCACTTGCTAATGCACATTTCTTTTACTGCATACTGAGGGGTCTAATTATATACTCTGCTTATTATAGTTTTTTCCTATTTTTCATTGCCAGCAGACCTTTTGCTTGTGCTCAGGGACGGGAGTGGCTGGGCACAAGCTGTTAGAAAGTATAATAACTGTACTGTCAGCAGTCATTCGTTCGAGTGAATGCTGGCAACATCAATGTGTGGTTGGAATTGTATTTTATTTTTTGTGTTGATTACATCTCCTCTGCACTTCCAGGCTTAATTATTTTTAACCCAGCTACTGCTCTGAGTATTCGCTGTGGATCAACTCATAGTAGGCTCTAAGAGCAAAGCCACATCCTTGGCATGGCTCTTCTTCAAAAATTCCAGGCTTGCCCACCTATACTCTTGGTGTCCATTTAAATGTTCCACATTTAACTTGGAAACTCCCTATCTTTTTCTCACCTTTTTAATGGGAATCTGCCCAGGTAAATATAGAACATTAGCAAGAGCCTTTAGCTTGATGACATCTTATCTGATTGCTATAGAATTCACTCAAGACACCTATCTAATGTGGGTACAATATTAATCAGAATATCCAATTTCCACTGCATGGCTTCTGACCAGGGTGCATATAGTTTCAGACCCAAGTACTTTGCCCCTTTCAATGATACAGCTGTCAGTTCTATCTTTACATTCTCCAGTTTACTTATCAGACTGCTGAATGAAAATTAAACATCCTTGTAATACAGCTGGAAGACCATTTCCATATCACGCAGCAGTATCATGCAATCATCTGCAAATGCATTTTGACTTTTGGGTGCTTTTGCCCCTTATAGGAGGCTGTCTTTTTAAAAAACTATGGAATACACCAACATAAAACTAAAGTTTCTGATATGTCCCAAATTAACTAGTACTTGAAATGGCATGTGATGGTAAAAATGTCATAACAGCTCTTGTGAAAACCCACCCTTACAAATACTCACTTAAAGAAGCCCCAGTTCAATTTTTATACTGCTGAATAAAACACTGTTGGTTTCTCCGGTCTTACTTTTATACAGCTTCTGAAAAATCTGACAAAAGTATTTGCTGATCAGAACATTTACATTTAACAAGACTTATCTGCTCTTTCCCTAATCTTTCGTTATATATTTTTCAGCTTTTCAGTAACAGCCAATGAATAAAGTTTTTTATCTGCATTTATCTAACAGATGGAATCTAATTTGTTGGATCTTTTCTCACTGACTTGTCTTTACAAAATACTGCCACACGTGCTTCTGTACATGAAGGTGGAAATTATTCTCCTGTATAAAATAAACTGGATATGGTTACCACATCTGGGGCTACACACACACACACACACACACACACACACACACACACACACACAGTTATAGATACCCTATCTTGCCAATAGCCAAAACTATCTCATGTGTACCACTGTTTGCATTCAGTAGATTTCTGTCAGGATGGCTTGACCATGCTTCACCGCTGTTCACATCAGTCGCTGTGATGCCATCATGTAGTGACCAACAAACCATTTCCGTATTAAGATCCTGGTAGAAATTTGCAAAATCCTTCCCTAAACTCCTGGATTTTAAGGGACAATGCCTTTGCTTTTTTTTTCTTTCTCCCACGGAAGTTTAGAATATTCTTTAATATCTTTTAATATGAATTCTAGAAGACTTGTATCAAACTCACCAAATGACTTCAATATGCACTCATTTTCCTAATTCTGCAGGTACCTTATCAGACTATTTATTTAACACTCCAGTACAGCCATCATTCATTGTAAGCCATGCTACATCTATATCTTGGTCTATTGCTCAAAGAAGTCTCTGTACCCTCTGTAACTCATTCTCCCTTTTTCCTTCTTTGTCCTTGTATTTCTGCTCTTGTCTTCTTCTTACTTACTTTCATATTTTTTCCCTCTCTTCCACCTGCTGCTTATCCCACCAAATGGCTTTTTTTTACTTTCAAAAAAGCTCTGTTCTCTTCATTCCTTTGAATGCTACATTTTAGAGTGATTTTATTCTGCTAGGCGGCCAAAGATATTCATTCCACTTCCAAAACTGAGTCATTAACATACTGCACCAGTTAATAAACTCATACGAGAAAGAGTGAATTACTGCATAATATGCATCCTTCCTTTATAAACCTGTAATCTATCATTTTAGATTGCTAGTTCCTACACCTATTAGAAATAAAATGTAGCATTCTACATGTTTTGACTCTCAAGGCATCCCAAAGCTACCTTTTTATGACATTAATCTGAAATAATGTCTTCATTTTGCACAATGTTTTTTGTTTTTTTTCCCGCACTGTCTACACCATCTTCCAGTTTAACATCAACATTTCCATAATAGTATACAATAGTTAGAGAATCATCTGTGAGACAGTTGAGATTAAAGAATCAGATCACAGAAAAAGAAGAACGCCTAAAATATTCAAAGATAGGAATTCAGTAGTCATAATGGAGGATAAAACCGTAAAGCTTGGGATTAAATACAACACTCAGATTCTTCAAAAAGGGTGAGTATCAGGTAAGGAAAATAATTTGTGTACCATTAAAACCAAGTTGTCCAGGTGGGATTTGTTCAACTCCCAAAAGCAGACAGAAGCATTCTTAAGTCCCAAACAGGAAGAGACATTGAAACACTGGAAGTAAGAACACAGGCTTCTGGTTATTATATAAGAATGTACAATTAAGTAGACACTGTCCTTAATATGAACTTTGAATCTGATACTAAGAAAAGTAACTGAATGGTTCACCACAGGTAAAGACAGATGAAAATGAAACAAAACAATACCATGTGATTGTAAGAAAGAAAACATACAATATAATATTTATGTGACTAAAATGCTATGCGCACACACACAGAGTTATAGATATGGATGGCTATGTTTGTTAACAGAGTTAGAACACTGATCCATCTGGACCTATTTTCAGAGTCAGCCTAGGTATACAATTAACAACAGAGATGTTGCAGTTCTCATAATGATAAGCATAAGTGGAAAAAAAGTCAAATTGTTGCTAGGACAAAAAAAACGACAGAATGAAAGCAGAGTAGTTACAAAAAGATGTCAAAGGAGATTATAAAAAATAGAACATTTACTGGATTATGTGCAATATTTACAGCAGTGTTGTTAATCTAAATTACTAGAATGACACAGTTTGTAACATTTACAAGGAGGGAATTAATCACCTTTGATGGAAGGAATATTGGAAGAGTTTATGACATTTATAGAGGGGTGGATAAAGAAAAGGGTGCAGGTGAGAGTAGACAATGGAAAAAGAATGATAAACACGGAGATGAGAAAGATATGGAATAAAAGGTTGCTGGGAAATGAATATTAAGAGTACTTCATCTGTACAGGAATGTGGCAAATAGCAGCTATATGAAACTATTGTTTTGAAAGTTTCTGCGATTGAGCTAGTTTGATAACTTACTTTTTCAGTTTGACTTGCAATTTGATGAATGTGAGAACAGATTTTAAATATTTAGGGAATGATTGCCTAGTTTTTGGGGGCTATTAATAAGAACTCATGATATCCTGTATGGTTTGTCTCAGTAGCCTTGAAGGATGTGGAATGATAACTGCATCCTCTGCAGTTGGGTCTACAGCTGCCAACAGGAAAAACATCAAAAGGCAGAATGTTGTCCATTGTTATCCATAGGAAATCTGTGCCAGTGCGATTCTGAAGTGTGTTACGGTAGTGATTCACTTATCTTGGAAGACTTCTCCCATCTTCTAGTTGGTGTGACCTTGAAGTTAAGGTAAATCATTTTAGAGGGAATGGGGGGGGGGCTTGCCCCCCATATTGCAGGGTGTAGGGGGCCTCAATGCCTGCAAAAAAATTAAATTTAAATGTTTCACCCACTGTGATTTGGGCATTATTTATTTTATTTTATTTATTTAACATTTGTTAACAGGGAAAGTCTGACTTGGAACAAAACCAATTTTCAGTGGAGGTCCAGGGAGAAATGCTCCAGGTGCATGTCTTTGTAACATGGGAGGAAACCTGAGCACCTGGAGGAAACCCACACAAATGCAGGGAAAACATGCAGACTCCACACAGAAGGCACCCCAGTCAAGAATCGAACTGGAAAACCTCTTGCTGTGAGGTGACAACACTACCGCTGCACCACTGCGCCGTCCAACAGTGTGACCTTGAAGTTAAGGTATATAATTTTAGAGAGAATGGGGGGCTTGTCCCCCCATATTGAAGGGTGTAGGGGGGGCTCTATTTTTTGGCAGTTTGGAAAATCAGCTTTGCATCTGTCAACAATTCAAAGTAGAACTTTGAGGATAACTGGGAATTGAGCTTCGGGAGGGTAATTTGGAAAGTCTGGTAGTGAAGAAGAGGAAAGAGTTTAATTTTAAGTTTGTAAAAAGGAAACCAAAAGGCAGTGCAGAAAGTAAATGTACAGTTAGCCAGATTACACTACAGAGGGTGTAGCAATGGTGTTTGCTGTTTGCAGGGAAGAGAGGCTCCCTTCTGAAGATGCTGCAATAATTGAAAGACTGTGTTCTAGTTGTGAAGGTAGAATTCCCTTACCTTTAACTGATTTTTCTGCTGGGGAGAGAATGTGTGAAATTTTTTGTCCAGAAACATTGTGTGCATATTTTGCTTTTAATCTCCTGACTGTAGGGTCTATACAGCGATACACATACATGTTTAAATGAGGATATTGTTTCCAGTTCTGTGTTCTTTTAATTTCTAAACAAACTGTAGTGGCAAGTTCAAAACTTCTGGTTTGGTTACAAACAGCATGTCTTTGGTTTTGTTGGTGTTAAGGATAAGCGTGTGCAGAACATCCATTAAGAAGATAATATAAACCATAACATAATACTGTCTATAAATCTGAGGGTGAGGAGTTTGTATTATTTATAACCATAACATCAGCATAAAGAACAATAGGTTGTTGGGGAGATCTACTTGGAGTATGTAAACAAGAAGGGGAAGCAGAACTGGAAGTTGCATTGTATCTTAAGGTAATACAGTGAGAAATGCAGATATAGGAGAACTAGTGAGGCCTTTTAATGCTTTAAAATTTATGATATATAGGAAGGAGGTGAAGCACTGGAAGGCTTGCGGGATAGCACTTGCTTGACAAAGGGAGGCTGTAGTGGTGGTGGTGGGTGAGTAGAGAAAATTGTAAATTCGATCAAATGTTTTTGCTGAGATGTATGTAGAGAGAACCAGTGAAAAGTCCTTTACTGAAGTTGTGAGGAATTTCATCAGTGACTGTGTATAACGCAGACAGTGTACTCCTGCCTGCTCAGAATCCATGATACAGAGATTAAATGCTTTTTTTTTCTGCAAGCTGGCTGTAGATTTAAGAGCTAAGTTTTCTAATATTTTATCTAGGGTGGGTAGAATTAAGGTGGTTCAAAAGGCATTAGTAAAGGATGATTTGAAAGACTTAAGAGTTTGACAAATACAATTTTCCATTGCATATATACAAGCAATCAAATATTCCTGGCACAAGCAATAATTCCATTCTACCCTGAAAATTCACCAAACTAGTCATTTTTTTATAAAAAAATGCCTAAATTAGCGTGTACTAAAATGCGATTTGGCAGTATGTTCCAGGAATTAGCTACTCTTTCTGTGAACCGGTTAATACATCTCTCATTCATATATAATCTTTTACATAGCTTGTCTAATGATTCTCCATAACTTTGTGTTAGCTCCAAACATACCCAGAGATAGTTGTATCTAAATGCCCTAAATACCGGAATAAGGTCTCCTTTTAAGTATCTATATGAAATATTGTATGACTTCAGATATTTTAGTCTTTCATAATAACTTAAATTTCACATTCATACATGCCCTTGGTATATGTCTACTATACTCTTTCCAATGTGCTTATGCTTGTTTTCGTACAGGGTTTCCATAAAGGCATTCCATACCCAAGCTTGGGTCTATTGTATCTTACAAACAATAATTTCATCTTTCAAATTTCCTAAAGTTTATAAATATTTTATATAACCTATAGTTATATAACTTTCATTAACCAATTTGTTGATATAATTAGGAAAAAAAAAACTCAATGATGGTTCTTCTGATGTAACAAGGTCCTTAAATGAATCAACAGAGTCAATTACTGTGTGCTGTATTAAATATTCACTCTTCAATCTGCCTCTCTCAAATCTCATTTACTTAGTTTATTTTTTGTTCAAAATTTTTTAATGAAGATTTGCAACAAAATTACAAGAATGAAATGTAATATATTTAATAATAGATTAAAAATAACCTAATAAAGTTCAAAATATTTTGATTATAAGAACTTTTCACAATATCTGAATCATGTCAGAAGCAGCAGATATAGTTGTTTAAGTGAATAAGTCAGTCACCAAAGGGTAAGCTAGTACAATATCAAAATAAATGAATTACCCAAGATTATATACAAGAGTTAATATCAAGAAGTAATATTTTGTTGATAAGTTTCAGCAAGAGATTACACTTTTAGCCATGAATTTTTGATGAATATCTTAACAAATATTCTGATTTTTCTTCATATTGGTTTCTCTGAAAGATGATCCATAAAGAGATAACAAGAATTCTTCAAATTGTGCTGTAGCAGATTTTTTTTCCCATTTTCTTGTTATATTCAGCATATTATTTTTTGTGCCTAAATGGTAAATTTAGTCAAATTCTTTTGCAGTCATGACCTATCTGCAACACGTAATCATTTTACTATTTTTTAATTCATCTGCATATAGACTGTAGAACACCTCAGATGAATAAGATTGGATTGAAAGATATAACGTGAACAAGTATGGGCATATGTTGGACACCCTGCCTCTGACCTATAAATTCACCTGTTAAACTGCAGTATGATACCTGCCACATTATATTTGTAATCCAAGCAGCTATCATAACCTAGCTGTTCCAATTTAATGATCAGTGTTTTATGTAAGTCCCTATCTAATGCTGAAGTTAATTTATATCAATTACGCCACAGCACAATTGTTCATATATAGCTTTTATTGCACAGTAGATAATTATAGATCTGTTTTAAAATATGATTGCTTATATGTGGTTTTAAGTTCCAACCATTCTACTTCTGATAATTTATCCTAAATAACCTTCTTCATTATTTTCCACAACAAGTAAGTAAAGTAAAGTTATGGGTTTCTATGTATCTGGGATTGTTGTATACCCCTTTCCATTAAAGAATGATTTAACAAGTACATCTCTCCAATCTTGAGGAGTTTCCCCATATTTAAATTACCTACTGAATTTATAGCTATGGAACTGTAAACTCATGTGGAAGTGTTCTTAGGTCATTATTACTAATTTTGTCTCATCCATGTGCTTTGCTTGGACGCAGTTTACATAGTTCTTTTTCAATATAATCTAATTTAAGTTCAGTATCTGAACTTTCTTGGATATTACTAGTAGAATTTATCACTCCCTTTGGGAAGCCACATTGTTTTGCATAAGATTTTCTAAATATATCTATAATGTATTTTGCTTGGGAATAAATTTTAGATTCTACACACAGTTTATCAATGTGTATGTCTTTACACCTATCACATCTTGTGTATCTATAAAATGTTTTTCTATTTTGCTCAATATCCTTATATAAATTTTCTTCATTTTTTTCTTGATCTTGTCTCTTGCTGTTTCATTTATATCTTAGAGTTGTATTTCAACCACATTTCCATTTTTTATATTTTTTCTTTCTTATGGAAATATATCTTCCTGACTTTGTGTGCTTAGATACGTCTGTATTTTTTTATGCATTCAAGCAATTTTCCTTTCAAAACATAACATATTCCTTCCAATTGTATTCCCCTGAATGTATCACTCCAATTAATTTTACACAGTGACCATTTTGCTTCCATGTAATCTCTACCTAATACTATATACTCTGGTTTAGATTTCAGTTTGGAAGTAATTTAACCTTTATAAGCCCATGATCACGCCACCTCAAAGGTGGTAAAATGTAATGTGAAGTGACAGTCATTTCCTTAGGAACACAAACAATGACTAGAATGTTCATTTCTCTTGTAGAAACTTTTACAATTTGAAACAACTGATGCTCCTCAACATAAATAATTTCCTTACTAATTTTGTTGAAGCAGTATTATCTAGTTTTTTTGGTACATGTAAAGTCCCAGTCACAATTGTATTTCCCACATGTGTTTCAAGCAGGAACTGTATGTATTCATTTAGGTCATCAGCACTTGACTTTGTTGGTCTGTATACTCCCAAAATTTTTTATCTGTTCCAGGCCGGTCTTTATTGTCTTAAGTATATACTACAGTACTGATGCTATCATCAAACATGTTATAATCACAAGTCTCAAAAGCACATTTAAACCCGTCATAATACCTTCATTTATCTGCTGCAGTAAAAACATTTAGACCCTGACAAAACTTATTTCAATGATGTGGGAATGTAGCAAATTTTTCAATGTCATATCTATCTATCTATATATATATCTATATATATATATATATATATATATATATATATATATATATATATATATACACACACACACACACATCACGGATTTACATTACTTTGTTGAAATCCCATATCACAGAATCTCACTTTCTTAACACTCAAAATATTGACCTCACACTTCATTGAAGCATTGGAATAATGAAGATATTCACAGGGTAAGTAACTACTTACCCAAAAAGAAACAAAACCCAAACCGCACTAACCCTAACCTTAGAGGTGGGGGGCTATGACCCCACACTGTCCCCTAACTAAATATACAAACTCCAAGATTGCACTACAGTTGGGAAAATGACAAAGTTCATCATCTTGCACAACAGGTTACTTATCCTGGAAGATCTTCATTGTTCTGCTGCTTTGATGAAGTGGGAGGTCAATATTTTGAGTGTCAACAAAATGAGATTTGATAATATGGGATTTAGACAAAGCCAGGTAGACCCATATATATATATATATATATATATATATATATATATATATATATATATATATATATATATATATATATACATATATATATGATTTACCTTCATATGTGCGTTCTGCACATGGGCGAATGACAGATGTTTGAAAGGACATTTGCAAAGTTCTCAAACATTGAATGAAAAATGCTTCGAATGTGCAATGAGCGAATGCACAGTGAAATTCACTCATTGCAGATACGGCACTGTGGGTGCGAATTGCACTATAGTGGAGATTGGAAAATGGACCCTTTCCCCACTGTAGTGTGATCTTGGAGTTAATATATTAAAGTAGGGTGGATGTGAGGGGTGCAGCCCCCCACATGGGGGTTGCAGGGGGGGCTTCCTTACACTTTGTATTCGACATTTGTGCTTAGGATTCGATCATATGAGCAATCATATGAGTGATTTTTGGCTATGTAAA